>NC_067401.1:21855269-21900269 GCF_016432865.1 Antechinus flavipes
CATATGTTTTGTATATAAAAGCTATAATTAAAAAAAGAGCTGGAATTCAGATGAAGAAATAGCAGAAACCATTTGCTTCTCGTCTTGACAGAACATCATTCAGTCAGCAAACATTTATGAAGCCAATACTATGTGCCAGCACTGGGCTAAGTGCTGAGAATACAAATGCAAGCAGAAAGAAAGACAGGTCCTGCCCTCAAGGGGCTTACATTCAACCAAGGGAAGACAACACACAAAAAGAAGCTTTTTCTGGAGCACAAACAAAAAAGTGTGGAGAGGACTGAAGACATAGCTGACTCTGCTTAAAATAAATGTCCTAGGAAGAACCTGCCCTTTGGAGAGGGAAGTAGGAATGGGAGGTTAAAGGGTTAGAGTGAATTACCAAGGTAAAAAGGCATGGTGGAGAAAATCCCAAGAGAAAGGAGTGGAGTCTAGCATAGAAATGAAGAAGGTGGGAGAGAGTTTTTACCTTGTCAAAAGTATCAATTTAAAAAAATTCTAGTCTCTATGGATGATCTAGGGATGAATACAGATGAAGTCTAGTGCAGGAGTTTAAAGTCCATTGAGTGCCGTGGAGCACAAGCAAAAGAAAGCATGAGTTAAAAGAATGAAAGATGGAGTTGATGTTTGGGAGTGGTCCACCATTTTTTTCTGTAAGGCTGGTACATGTCTGAGCAGCCGAATGGTCCCTGATCTGTGGTTATTCTCTGTGAGATTGGTCAAGTCACTTAAACTGCTTACCTCATCCTTCTCTAACTGTAAAATAAGAATAACAACAGCAGCTAGCTCCATGAGTTGCTATTAGCTTCAAAGGAGTTAATATTTATTCAGCTTCTTTTTTGAAGGAATTTCTCTCTCTAGTGACGGAAAGCTCATTATCTTCTGAAGAAGCCATTTTTGGAGGGGTTTAATTATTAGAAAGTTTTTCCTCTTATTGAATTGAAATCTAACTCAAATCAGACCTTCTTTCCTTGATGTCAAAGCAGCAAAAATCTCTCTCCATCTTCCACGTGATTTCAGGATTTGAACATGGTTTTCACGACACCCATATTTTCCATTCTCCAGGCAGAAAATGCCGGTTCCTTTATTCTTCAAACAGTAGCAAGTGGCTTACCAAATAGAGTTCAGAACCTGATTTTGCCTTGAGACTCTGGGCAAGACATTTTACTTCTATCTACCTCCCTTGAAAAATCTGTAAAATGGGAGTAATCATAGCACTTATATCACAAAAGTAAATGCTCTTTCTTGTTTTGTCTTTTGTTGTTGAGTTGTTTTTCAGTCATGTCTTACTCTTCATGACTCCATTTGGCTGATAGTGAACTGATTTTGCCATTTTCCTCCTCCAGCTAATTTTACAGATGAGGAAACTGAGGAAAACAAAGTTAAGTGAGTTGCCTGGGGTCACAGAGGCTGGATTTGAATTCAGATTTTCCTGACTCTGGGTCTTATACTCTATTCAGTGTAACCCCCGTATTACCTCCCAACCCAGCCCCTAATACCTAACTGGAGCATTTATTAAGTGCTTACTACCTGTCTCTGAATAATTATTTCCACTCTCCTTTGTTCCAGGTCCTAACTCTGCTCTTGGTTTCCATCACAGTGTAGGCACTAGTCACAGGAAAACTATTTCAATTATGAAAGAAAGAGGAAACTTTTCATCCATTATCTTCCCATTCTGTTGATGATTAATTTGTGTACAGAATTGAAATATGTGACCCGAGGTAATTGGTTGGGACCTGCTGTAATTGGCAATTTGTCACCACTACCTTTCTCCTAATAGTGAGGAGGAGGTCGGGCCTAGCCGGGCAGGGCCAAGCTGAGTCGTCTTGCCGGGGTCCGCTGGGTCTGTGGGAGAGGAGGAGGCAGGATGCCTTTACCGGCACCCGCTGGGAAGGTGCCCTCATGAAGACTTCCATTGCTTTCACACCAGATGGTTGACTGCCTGCTCTCACGCTCCACAAACTCTCAGAGTCTTAATAAATAGGATCAAAATAAAAAGCCCACGCAGGCCTTCCAGAGCCTCAAGTTCAGTGGACCAGCCTGCCCCAGGCAAATTTTGTAAGGTACCTGGGCTTCAATCAGGTTTTCCCTGTGGGAAAAAGGGAGACTTCTCCATTATATGGTGGAGTTGCCTCTGTTACTCCCTTCAACATCCTCAAGTCCTTCTTGGTTTATTTGGGGCATACTGGTCACCATGAGTTATTACCCTAAGGGCTCACATTATTGTCCAAACATGCTCTAGCTTCCAGCCAAAGGCCCTCCCTCCCTCACCTGGCCTTCCCTCTCCTATCACCATGCCTTTGAATTGGCTGTACAACCCATCCGTCTCCCCCATGCCTGGAAAACTGTTTTATAGAATCCCAGCTTCTTTTAAATTCCAGCTTCTGGTATAAGGGCTTTCTTCTGCTCCTCTATTCTTGGGGTCCACCAGTGGGACCCCAAGTCCCACTCCTCCATTCCAGCTTCTGGTATAAGGGCTTTCTTCTGCTCCTCTATTCTTGGGGTCCACCAGTGGGACCAGGGGAAGGTCCATGTGGAAGATACAACATGAGCTATTCTGTGAAGGATGGAAGTAATTTTTGGATGGCTTGAGGGGAGTGGAAAGAGAATCCTAAGTGAAGGAAATGAAAGAGCTATGAGTATGATGTGTCAGAAAGAACCCAGAGAAGAATGGATTTGTTAGAATGGAGAACCCATCTTGGAGAGGAGCAGGAAGTAAGCCTGGGGAGGTCAGGCAGGGCTGACCGCCTCTGTGATTTCAGGAGATTCATGAATTAAACTTAATTGTATCTTCATATGTGTGAACACACTCCTATGTGTGTTCTTATACGGAGTGTTCCCAAGGTCTTAGTAAAATTTAAAACTTTATAATTATACTTTTTTTTTACAATATGAGTAGTTTCTTATGTGTTTTATTCTCTGCATTTACAAAATTTCTGAGAAAGAGTCTATAGAAAGGTTATGCGATATAAAGAACTCGAGTCCTACCTGGTAGTAATATATGTATATATATGTATGTGTGTGTGTGTGTGTGTGTGTGTGTGTGTGTATTTGTTTACCAATTCCATCCTTCACTCCTGAAATAGAGTATAAGATTCTTGAAGGCAGGGACTATTCCCATTATTTTATATCTCTAGCAGGGATCCTCAAACTTTTTAAATAGGGGGCCAGTTCACTGTCCCTCAGACTGTTGGAGGGCAGGACTACAGCAAAAACAAAAACTTTGTTTTGTGGGCCTTTAAATAAAAAAACTTCATAGCCCTGAGTGAGGGGGATAAATGTCCTCAGCTGCTGCATCCGGCCGCAGGTAGTAGTTTGAGGACCCCTGCTTAGGGTATGGTATAGTGTCTACCATGTAATAGGTGGTTATTAGGTACCAATTGGATTGGATTTGTGTGTATTAGTTAGGGCCTCTCTATTTGAGGGCAAGCTCTTTGTTGGCAAGGGAGTGTGCTCATACTTTTATTGTAGTGCCCAAAGCACTTAGCACTATATGTGCTCAGTAAGTCCTTGATGATTGATTTAAAAAAACAGCTCTATACGGAGTGAACCAACGGGTCTGATTTTGGGAATGGAAAGTCTTTGGGATGTAAAGTGCCATCTGCATCCAGAGAGAGAACGATGAAGATTGAATGTGGATGGAAGCATATTATTTTCACTTCTTTTTTTTGCTTGTTTGCTTTTTCTTATGATTTTCCCCTTTTGTTCTGATTTTTTTTTGGGGACAGCATGACAAATATGGAAATATGTTTAAAATGACTGACCATGTATACTTATATCAGATTGCTGTCTTGAGGGGAGATGAGGGAGAAAAAAATTGAAACTCAATGTCTTACAAAATGAATGTTTAAATTGATCTGAAAAAGGAAATGGCAAACCACGCCAATATCTTTGTCAAAAACAAAATCTCAAATGGGATCATTAAGATTCTGAAAGACTGAATGAGCCAGCAAGCAAACAAACAAAAACAACTGCCCAGGTGTGAGTTCATTATAATATTCAAGGTAAAAAGTCATACTAAGGACCTGGATGAAGCCTGTTCAGAACTGTAAAAAATGCTACAAGGCAGTAAATGTTTGATTGTCACATGAACGATGGGTCTTTGACTTAGGAACACACAGTCTAGTTGGGAAGGTAAGACTTTAAATGAAATAACATAACTCATTTAAGTGGTAAATCTTGTGGTACAGGAGGGGGTGATCAGTGAGGACCAAGGGAAGGTCCATGTGGAAGATACAACATGAGCTATTCTGTGAAGGATGGAAGTAATTTTTGGATGGCTTGAGGGGAGTGGAAAGAGAATCCTAAGTGAAGGAAATGAAAGAGCTATGAGTATGATGTATCAGAAAGAACCCAGAGAAGAATGGATTTGTTAGAATGGAGAACCCATCTTGGAGAGGAGCAGGAAGTAAGCCTGGGGAGGTCAGGCAGGGCTGACCGCCTCTGGGAAGTCTGGCAGACCAGGCCAGCCTGTAGGTTGAGATTTGTTCATTGACATGCTGGGCTGGGTATAGTCATGATCCCTGGTGGAGTCAGGGGAAATGGAGAAGGGATGGATGTCAGGGATGTGAAATAAAATAGATCTGATTTATTCTGAATCCTCCTCCCTGGCAAAGGGTGGACATTTCTATACATAAAGCAGAGTAGAAAAAGAGGATTACATGGAAAAACACGGATCTCTACTATATATAGCTTGCTTTTTGGTAATTAATTTAACATGTTATTTTCAAACTGTTTTATCTATGTATCCTTCTGAACTTCTGTTTTTTTTTTCTTTTCTTTGCAGTTTTGAAAAATGCCTTTTTTCCTTCCTCTCCTCCTCTCTCCCCTCTTTTCCTCTCTTCTCTTTCTTTTTCCCTCCTTCTTCCTCCCTTTCTCCCCCTTCTTTCTTCCCTCCATCCCTCCTTCCTTCCTTTCTTCCTGCCTTCTTGCTTGCCTTCCTTCTTTCCTTTATTCCTTTCCTTCCCTCTCTCCCTCCTTCCTTTCTGCCTTCTTCCCTTCCTTTTTTCCTTCCTTCTCTCTCTCCCTCCTTCCTTCCCTTCTTCCCTTCCTCTCTCCCCTCCTTCTTCTCTTCCTTCTTTTTTCTGTCTTTCATCCACACTCTTTTTTTCTTTTTCCCTTTTTTCCCCTCTTTCTTCCCTTCCCATCTTCCCCTCTCTCCTTCTCCCCCACTTCATTCTATCCTGAGTCTGTCCATCACCTTTCTTTCAGGATGGAAATGAGTTTCTCCATCACTGGCCCATGAAAAGCTTTTTTTTTTTTTTTGTTTTTTTTTTTTTGTTTTTTTTTTTAATTTTTTATTTAATAATTACATTATATTGACACTCGTTTCTGTTCCGATTTTTTTTCCCCTCCCTCCCTCCACCCCCTCCCCTAGATGGCAAGCAGTCCTTTATATGTTGATATGTTGCAGTATATCCTAGATACAATATATGTTTGCAGAACCGAACAGTTCTCTTGTTGCGTAGGGAGAATTGGATTCAGAAGGTATAAATAACCCGGGAAGAAAAACAAAAATGCAGATAGTTTACATTCGTTTCCCAGTGTTCTTTCTTTGGGTGTAGCTGCTTTTGTCCGTCATTTATCAATTGAAACTCAGTCTCTTTGTCAAAGAAATCCACTTCCATCAAAATATGTCCTCATACAATATCGTTGTCGAAGTGTATAATGATCTCCTGGTTCTGCTCATTTCACTTAGCATCAGTTCATGTAAGTCTCGCCAGTCCTCTCTGTATTCATCCTGCTGGTCATTTCTTACAGAACAATAATATTCCATAACATTCATATACCACAATTTACCCAGCCATTCTCCAATTGATGGCATCCATTCATTTTCCAGTTTCTAGCCACTACAAACAGGGCTGCTACAAACATTTTGGCACATACAGGTCCCTTTCCCTTCTTTAGTATTTCTTTGGGATATAAGCCCAATAGAAACACTGCTGGATCGAAGGTATGCACAATTTGATAATTTTTTGGCATAATTCCAGATTGCTCTCCAGAATGGTTGGATTCGTTCACAACTCCACCAACAATGCATTAGTGTCCCAGTTTTCCCGCATCCCCTCCAACATTCATCATTATTTTTTCCTGTCATCTTAGCCAATCTGACAGGTGTGTAGTGGTATCTCAGAGTTGTCTTAATTTGCATTTCTCTGATCAATAATGATTTGGAACACTCTTTCATATGAGTGGTAATAGTTTCAATCTCATCCTCTGAAAATTATCTGTTCATATCCTTTGAGAAAAGCTTTTTGAAAGAAGAAAAAATGGACAGAATTTGATGATATGCTAGATAAGGGGAATGTAGTTAGCTTGGTAACATCAACTCATTGAAGGGAGGGAGATATTTCCAATCTTTCCAAACTGACTCTTGGCTTTGCTATCTAGCCCTGTATGACCGTGGGTGAGCCAATTAAAACTCTCATAGCCTCAGTTTTCCTCTCTGTAAAATATATATTAAATTAAAGCTTCTAATTTTCGACATTTGCCCCTACAAAACTCTGTATTCTATTTTTTCCTTCCCTCCCCTCCACCATCTCCCCCAGTCAGCAAGTACTTCTGTGATCCTCTGTGACTGGTATTTTCTGAGACGGAGCTTCCATGGCCCATGCAGCCGTGGAAATTGGTATCCATCTTCCTGTGACATGAACGATGGAGAACCTGGCACACTACTTGAGTCAGACCCTCCTCCTTCTTACAAAATAGGATAATCCTGATGGATACGATTGGCTCCAGAATGTGGAGTGAGGAGATCCTGCAGCTTGGGCATCATGTCTTAGTGGGATCTCTTGCTGGTACCCTTCCCCATCCCCTGTGGCCTGGGCTTCATCACAGCTGAAGGCCCAAACCCTGAGAATCCTTCCTGCTCCAGATTTTGGTTGTTCCCTTGTCTCATCATTTTTTTTTATTTTGGACTCATTTTCATTTCCAAGAGGTTTGCAGGTGAACTTGAGGAATCCCAAGGCTGAGGAACTTGTGGGAAAGGGGCAGGGAGTATCAAACTTTTAAGATTGGCAAAACACTTTCTATTATCTCATTGATCCTCTCATCAACCATGTGAGATAGGAGTTATTTAAGGAAATTGAGAGTGAAAGGGGGGAATTTGGAACAGAAGTGAGTGCAAGGGATAATGTTGTAAAAAATTACCCTGGCCTGGGTTCTGTCAATAAAAAGTTATTAAAAAAAATAAAAAAAGAAAAGGGGAAATTTGCTCGGGACCATACAGCGATAAGATCTCTAGTGCAGGATTTAAACTGGGGTCTTCATTTGTTCAAGTCCAGCACTATACCCCCTATTTGTTGTCCTTTAGTTCCTTTTCCTTACTACTTCAGGTGTCTTAGGTTATACTACATGTCTTTAGGGAATACAAAGATACCCATAATAAAAAGCCTACCTGGGGAATAAGAATATATGCATTATAAAAAGTCTGCCACTTTGTATTTATGGGCCTTCTAATTCTTTTGGGGAAAATGTTCTATTTGGGACCTATCCACAGGTCCCAGGGACTCTGGCTGTGGCTTTGCCTCCTTTGCCCCACCTCCACGTGCCTTGCACTAAAGCCTGATTTAAGGCCTCCTGGGGGTCCCACTGGCTTCAGTTCCCAGGGAGGCTGCTGTCTGGATCAGGGAGGAGCTCCCAAGTTCTAGGGCTCTGGGCCATCGTCCGCTGCCAGAGAAGCAGAGACAAGACTTTCCAGGGCTTCCTGAGTGGTGAGAGATCCGCTCTCGGTCATCTCAGACGGGCTGATGAAACAGCTCTGATGTGCTTTGGCAGGGCCAGGGACGACAGCAGATAAGGGGAGATCCTGTAATCTGAAATTCATTGTCTCCTTTTATTTGTAAGCTCCCTTCAGCCCTTATCTCTCTGTTCTCCAGTGCTCTTAGGATGGAGCTTCTTCTCAGGAGGGAAGCTGTCCCAAAGCCTCCTGGCTCCCTCAGGTAGCGATGGAGATGCTGCCGGGGATGTGGAGCTCCGGCTGGGGAGGACATCACACGTGTTACACCTGCCAAGGGCCTTCCCCACTTACAGGGCCCCTGAGGGCCGCCATCACTGTTCTCACTATAGCAGCACCATGGATAGAAGGCCCTGAACCGGGCTCGAGTGGGGCAGGACCCACCCTGCCTGTGGAGCTTCTGTAAGGACCTGAGGGGCCGAATGGCGGCCAGTCAGTACTAGGGAAGAAGTTACACTCCCACAAACGCAGATCCTGACTTCAGCATGGACGTGCCTTAGGTATATATGTAAGTGTGTTCTTCGGCCTGTAAAAGGCCCCCAAAGCCTTAGTGGAATTTTAAGCTTTAAGAGCTTAAACGGACTAATGAAGTAAGGATTGTGCTGTTCTCTGTATTTGCATAAGGCCTGACACACGATAAGCACCTAAAAATAGATGTAGATTAAAATATGTACAAATCTATGTACATATGTGTAGGAACACATATACACAAACCTGTATACTTACACTTATTCATATAGACATACACACTCATCATAAAACTTTAAGTCTTATTGTAAGCATAGTATAATTTATACTATGTATAAATAGTAGACAGAATACTACTATTTGTACTATAACTATAAATTTACAAACATGTTTGTTTTAATATATATTATGATTATAAATAAGAACTTGACAATCTATATGCATGTAAATATATATGTATATATGTATGTATTTGCATATACACATATACATGCTATTTTGTACATATAATTTTTGTAGAGGGCCACAGATGGGGGAGGAGACTCTGGGTAAGATATAAAACCCTTCACCCCCAAGGGAACCTGCTGACAGTGTCTGATTTGGCTCCCTACCGCCCTTTGGTGTTCTCACCTTTCCTGAGAACTCAGGGAGGGCGTGACCACCTCCCTTTCATATTCTTACCCAGAGTTCCCCCACTATCTGTGGCCCTCTACAGAAATTATATATATTATATAGTTATATATAATATATTTCTCAGGAAATCTGTTACCCAGATTCTCTGATTCCAGTTATTGAATTGGATCTAGCCTGGCTGTGCTTTCCCAGGTCGGCCTTGTTGACCCTTCTACATAGAAGCAGTTTCTAAGGAAGCCCCATGGTCATAAATGAATCCCACCTCCCCCACTGGCAATGGGGGCCGACCTTGGAAAGTGTGACCGCTAACCTAATTTCTCTCACTGTATTTGAAGGCCTCTCTTTTCAATTTGTCTTTGGTAAGATATGGTGTATTTTAAAATGTGTTTGTTGATTTTTATGAAGCTAAATCCTGAACTTTAAAAAATGAATCTGTCACCAAGGATCATTGATTAAACAGTTAAGGAGGAGATGGCAATAAAAATGGAAGTAGTCCCTGTCCTCAAGGAGCCTACGTTCTCTGCACATGCATAGACAGATGTAATTGGGTCTAAGGAGGGGGAGCAGGAAAAACGTGAAGAAGTGTGAGCTGAATCTTGAAGGAAACCAGAGATTCCTAGAGGCAGAATCTAGGCCCGTGGATGTTCCCAGTGCTGGGCAAAGATGTGGAGGTGGGAGATGAAGCTTCATGTGTGAGAGAAAGGACAATGAGACCTCCTGGAATTCATGGATGAGAATAATGCATAAGGAAGTTAGCTCCATGTAGGATAGGCTTTGAATGAGAAAAAGAGACGCCTGAATAGACCAATCAGGATGATGTTGTGCCCTCCACATGGTTCAGGGAAATATTTTTTCTCTTTTCTTACTTATACATTAATTTTAATTTGTCAGCATTTATCTCAAACTCCCTAGTTTCCAAATACCATGGGATCCAAAGGCATCAGAGCTATCCCGAACCCAAACTCTAGCAGGGAAACTGGGATTTTGTCCGAGGCAATCAGAATTTAGAGGAGTCCAAGATTTATATTTTGCTGATGCTTTCAGTTTCTACTGAAGCTATGAATTTTGTTATCAAGTGAATTAACCAATAAGCATTGATTAATGACTAGGAAGAGTTAGGCACTGAGGATATGGGGATGCATATAGAACATAACCTTCTCTTAAGGAGCTCATATTTTACGTACATAAATTAGTACGTGTCCTAATTAGACATGTACATAAATTAGTACACATAAAATATATAAAAGGTAATTTTTTAGTAGGGGTGGGGGGTGGGAATTAGCTGCTGGTTGGGGGACGGTGATGATGATAGGATTATACAGTTTAAAAAAAAACTTGGAAGTTACTGGAGATGCTGCTTTTCCCTTTGGTGGTCTCATACCGGGTGAGACCCTCCTTGGTCTGCCCATTGGAAGCATGCCCCAGTGGGGGTCCTCTCTGCCTAAGGTGATAAAATTTCTTGTTTTGATTTTAAAGCAATCGACCTTTGTCTACCATGAGCATTGATCTCTTACTAGACTGAGTGGAAAACACTTCCCAGTAGGATGTAAAAGGTGGGAGGTACTTGGTCTTGTAGTGACCCTTCCTCCACTTTTAAAAATGGTTTTGATTTTTTGTAATATCATTATTTCCTTATATATTTTCCACCTAGAAAACACAAGCAAAACCAACCAGAACAATGATTGTATCTGTCCACTATGTCTTATTTCCTATCCTGAGTCCTCTTCCCTCTCGTCCATTGAATTAAAGGAAGAGTTGTTATCTCTCTTTTGGAGGCAGGGCTGCATTACTTGGAATCGGTAAACTATATATTGCCATGGATAACTTACTTTTGTAATGTCGGAGAAACTGAGCAAGATAGAGATTAGAGAGTATTTAATGATTTATTAAATGGAGAGTTATGCTGGGACCAAGGCAACCTCAGTTGTTTTAATCTGTGAAATGACTCTAAGAATAACTGTAGCATCTCTCTCAGGGTTGTCATGTAGCTGAAATGAAATAATGTACAGGAAGTACCTAGGAAATTTTGAAGTAATGTAAATGTTATTATTTTGCATAGTTTTATTTTATTTTTAGGAATTATGACACATTATATTTAATTAGGAAATTCGTGGTTTACCTCAAAGGATGTGATGTTAAGATTCTTTTGCCACATTTTAAAATTTACTTTATTACAGAATGATATCTGCTCATTGAAGGGCAGGGTTGAAGATCCTTATAGTTCCTAAGAAGTTGGGGGTCTTGCCAAGTACAGAGTCTTACCTCAGGGATCCAGCCAGGGAAAATCAGGAGCCCAGATTAGGGAAATTTGCCAAGAAAGATCCAACTTGTTTCATCAGGATGCTGGGCCATATCATGGAAGACTTAGCAATGGAGGAAGAGATTATGGGAGCTGCTCTAACCAGTCTTGAGGTTCTGTGGTCATTCAGATGCTGGGGTAGGTGGACATCTGCCTGCCTGGGCTCTTGCTCACCTAATTTCCTACTTTGATTGGGAGGCCTGGAAACCTGGGTCCAAATTACCCCCTCCCATATTTTGTTTTTTTGTTTCAGAAGTAAATAGAGAGATTATGTCAAAAATCACAGCACCCCAAATTATGTCAGAACTGCTCAATTCATGAGATAGAGGAGGAAGCAGCTAGAATAAGACTTTAGGTAGTGAATTCCATTTTTAAAAGATTTATTGGCTCACGAGAATCAGTTCATTAAGAAGCTTTGTTAAGCCTAGTATACATATGTATGCATACTCAGGAGACATCCACCAACAAAGATTCATTCATGTGGAAAAATGAATTCATACATCAAAACAGCCAAAAGTTAACAGACTCTTGTAGCTTTCCCTGCCTCCCCCCAACCTGAGGCAGTCTCCCCGGGGAGAAACAAAGGCTTTCTGGTACCTAACAGATTCTGACATTTAAATACAATCAGACACACTAATGATTCTAATGTAGTGGGTTTTGGAGGGAAATTTGGGAAGGAAAAGGCTACTGATGGGACTCTCTTCTGGAAAAAGCAGGAATCCAAGAACCTAAAAGTAGTCATGAGTATCCCATTTCCAGTCCCGGCTCTTGGTCCATTGCATCCCCTAGCTGACTTTTCAACTTGGGGAGAAATGCCAAGGAAATGACATTTTGAGAAGTAAGGGAGTAGGATGTGGAGCATCATGAATGAGTGAATGAATGAATAAAACATTTACTTTGCTACATTTAGAAAAGCTAGAGAAGCCTATAGGAAAACAAGATAGTCTGAGCTTAAAGAGTTCACACTCTAATGGGAGAGATGTTAGAAACTACTCAAAAAGTCCATATATTCTTTATTTCTATTTCTTTTCCTTCCTTCCTTCCTTCCTTCCTTCCTTCCTTCCTTCCTTCCTTCCTTCCTTCCTTCCTTTTTTCCTTTCTTCCTTCCTTCCTTCTTCCTTCCTTCCTTCCTTCCTTCCTTTTTTCCTTTCTTCCTTCCTTCCTTCTTCCTTCCTTCCTTCCTTCCTTCTTCCTTCCTTCCTTCCTTCCTTCCTTTTTTCCTTCCTTCCTTCTTTCCTTCCTTCCTTCCTTCCTTCTTTTCTTCCTTCCTTCTTCCTTCCTTCCTTCCTTCCTTCCTTCCTTCCTTCCTTCCTTTTCTTCTCTCCTTCCTTCCTTTCTTCTTCCTTCCTTTCTTCCTTTCTTCTCTCCTTCCTTCCCTCCCTCCTTCCTTTTCTTCTCTCCCTTCATTTTCTCCCTTTCTTCTCTTCCTCCCTTCATTCCTCCTCCATTTTTCTCTACATATCTCTACACATAAGAGAGAGAGTATGCATGTGTGGGAGAGTGTGTGTGTGTGTGTGTGTGTGTGTGTGTGTGCGCGCGCGCGCACACACGCATTGTTTCCCCAAGGGCAGGGATGGTTTCCTCTTTCATTCTTATTTCCCCAGCGTCAAAGTTGACCTGGCCTTCACAAATGCTGATTGACTGACCTTGGTTGGTTGAACCATCCAGATTTTAGTCTTCAGTCCCAGTTCTGAAATCCGGGCTTCCTCTGCTCCTGTTTCAGCAGCTGTCTTTCCTGTGTTGTGTCCTGGGGCCAGCCTCAGCCCATCTTTCCTCTGAAGCCTTTGAATTGGTTGGGTTCAAATATTATTCTGAAGCTCCTCTTCCATGTTGACTTAGGCAAATCACTTGGTTTTCTCTTCTTTATGAGGAAGAGGGTCATGCTAGGTTAGAAGTTCTTAACCTTTTTCATGTCATGAACTCTAATAGTAGTCTGAAAAAAACCCCAATGGATTACTTTTCAGAATGATATTTGTTGCCTTCATTTATATTGTAGGAAAATTCCAGCTAGAGGTCAGTGAATATAAAACTGTATGTCATTGTTCCTTTCCAAGGTCACTAACCCCCTGAAATCTGTCCGTGGATCCCTTCTGTGAACTCCCTCAGAGTTCGATGGTCTCCAAGAACCCATCATTCTTTGATTCTAAATTATGACCTCTCTGGGGCTCCTTTCATCATCTGTCAAATGAAGGGGTCCCTTCCAGCTCAGGACTCCTGCAGCGGTGGTTGGCTGCCAGACTCTCGGCCATCACCTTCGCCTCCTCAGCTGTAGGATCAAGCTGACTCGGGTCATAGCCGAGGTTCCCACCAGCTCTAATTTTTGATGAATGTAAGCCCATTTCCCAGTACTCTGCGTGCAGTGTACAGTATTTCCCTCCTCCCTTGAATCAGAAATCCTAATGCATTTTAATAATCCCATTAACACATCCATTAGCGGGAGATAAATGATGGGAATTTTCAAAATCGAGAAAACACTGGCTGGGAGGGTTCTCGGGAACACACCAATTTCCATTTGCACAGTTTGAGATGACTGCAAAGATGGGTTGCTGCCAGTAACATCCCCGAAATGTGTACATTGATAGCGGGGTAAGTGCCACTTAGTATGGCACAAAAATTGTCTGGAAGCATCTGGAACTTGTAGAGATGATTCGTTGGTTTGTTTGAATAAAATATTGCTGAATAGGGGCTTTAAAACTGTGTGCTGTCGTACGCTTCCCGTGCAGTGAGCCAACATGGGCACGCATACACAATGCTGATTATGGAAGATTGGTTGGGAAAACCACCTAGGGATTCAGGTTTTCACATTCACAGGGATGGACCAATGAACGTGGTCCCACCAGCGGGGCCAGGAAGCTGGTTTCTTCCTTTGGATTTGCATCTCCAGGATCTCACATGATGCCTGGGATACAGTAGGCATTTAATAAATGCTTTTGGTTGATTTAAAGTTAATATTAGGCTTCTGTGAATCATTTCCCCTGCTTCCTTGGAATTGTACAATGGAATTCTTAAGAAGAAGGTCCAACACCGGGGTAGCTATAATGATGCCGGGGATGGAGTAGAGAGGACTCAGATGTTTGTCACGTACTAGCTGTGTGATCCTGGACATTTAAGACTGCATCAATTGCATCAAAAAAAGAACGAGAATGTCCAGCCCCTTCCTTTTATAAAGAAGGAAACAGTTTCAGGACTAGAAGTAATTTTCCTCCTAGAGGAGCCAGGATATTTCAGCACCCAGGCCAACTCCTTTAACTCCTATCAGGAGGTTTTTCAGGTACTATTGATTTTGTCAGTTTGCTCTGAATCAGTCTGTGCTAAACTCTCTGAGGACAAAGATTTTGCTTTCTGGATGTTCCTGACTCTCCCTAGGCCACTGTAATTACATTATTGCCAAAGAGGATGTAGGTACAGTCATTCAAAAAGCTCTTATTAACTGGCTTCCGTGTGTCATCACAGGGTAAGGTGATGACTGTTCTCAGGGAGTTTCCATTTTGCTGGAGGATATGGCACATATTCATATAATTGTGTGTGTAAGGTACATGTGTTGCCCATGTAAAATGTGTATGCTTGCACGGCTCATCCATCTTGGATCTCTGCACTCAACTCTTACCCGTGGCTCCAACGTGCAACAGCCATACCCTATAAAGTGGACGGGCTAACCCAAGTTCAGGGTAACTGAAGAGCCTCAAACCTACTTGGTGAATTAGGGAGGTGTCTATCCCACGCATGTGAAGACTCCCCTGGTGGAATGGGCGAATGAGAACAATTTGTTTCAACGACCTCACTTGAATCCATGAGTCAAAATATCACCACATTATGTTATTGATGAAGGACAAACGATAACAATTAACAAACATGATTTACACATGGTAGACGTGTAAATATAGTCTAAACCTAGTTCATGGAGATGCTCTGATAGATTTCTCTGGAATCTTGTTTGCCCGTGTACCAGGGAGATTTAGATCTTGCCTACAGGACCCTTGAGGCAGGCTCCTCTGTTCTCCTCGGAAAAGAGTCCTGGACGATAGTTTCATCTGCCCCCCTAAATGTTACTGCTCTAATGGAGTGATTTTTTAATATTCAAGCAGATTTCCTGATTGTCATCCTTTAAAGGAGAAGGAGAAACCCCAAGCTTATACACAAAGATTCCCACCAAATGCTAGTTACACAAAAGACTGCACAGATAATGAGTAGTTCTATCCAAAAAGATAGTTAACAGAAATCAGAGGAGTTAGAGAGATTAGAATATATCAGACAAATCCTAGGATGAATGAAATCTCCTACTGGAGACAAGCTATCTCAGTTCACCTAAGGGAGAATCCCTGATCTTACCCAAGAAGATTTTCCCTGAAATCTCCTGGGAGGCAAGCTGAAAATCAGGAACATGGTAAGGAAACGACTGTTGTCCTTGTCTGCTGCTTCCCAAAGTCTTTCCACTGATCTCTTCCCCAAAGGACATGCCCTTTCTCAAATTCAAAATGAGGAAGAATGTCTCTACTTTCCAGAACTCTCAATTGTACTCTTCATGCAGGCACAAAAAGTAATCATTATCCCCACCACCTCAGGATCACATCTAAGCAGCAGTATGCAAAATTCACTATTCCAATATATATATCTATGTGTAGATTATAAATCATATAGATGATAGATAATATAGATTATATGTTATATAGATTATCTATCATATAAATGATAGATAATATAGATTATATATTGTATAGATTATCTATCATATAGATGATAGATAATATAGATTATATATTGTATAGATTATATATTTTGTAGATTATATAGATTATATATCATATCAATTTTCACAAAATAAATGCAAAGAGGGTTTTTTTTTGAGTTGAGACAGATTTTTCTGTCTTTACCAGCAACTGGATGGAAGAATGACAAAAGGCCTTATGCAGGATGAAGTGCTTGAGCTGAGCTTTGAAGGAAAGTAGGAGCTCAAAGAATCAGAAATAAGGAGGGTGTACATCCTGGACAGGAGGGACAGCTTGTGCAAAGCATGGAGGTGAGATATAGAGTTTCTTGGCTGAGAAACAGCAATAAGACCAGTTAAAGCTGAATTGTAGAGTTTGCACAGGGGAGACATTTAATTGGCCTGGAAAGTTTGGTTGGGAAGGACTTTAAATAGCAAACAAAGGCCCTCATATTTGATTCCAGAGGCTCTGGAACTGGAGTTTATTTGGTAAGGGATTGAAATAGTCAGACTTGTCCTTTAGGAATATCAGTTGGACAGCTGTAGATTGGAGTGGAGTGAAACGGTGTTGGGGAGACCAATTAAAAATCTATTCTAATAGGCCAGGTGAGGTGCTGGGACTGCCTGAACTGTTGTTCGTTGGGATCACCATTGTGATGTGCGTTGTGTGATTTGTGTGTATGTGTATGTGTGCATGTGTTTTCATGATCTAGACTGAGACTTCAGACTAGGCACATGGCTGTGTCCAGTACTTGTGCTCTTAGCTCCCCAGAGAGAAATCAAGGTATAAATAAGCACAAAACCATAATAATCTTAAAGACCCATCCCAATGCCTATGTTTCCGTGCTGGCTGAGACTGACATTCGGTACTGTCCGCTCCGGTGACTGCCATTTCAATAAAGCTTTGGAGGGAAGATTGCTTAAATTACTCCGAAACCCCCCCAGGAGCTTTTGGCCCCTTTAATAATGTACAGCAGGGGAACCTGTGTCCTCATTAAGAAGAGGAACTGGGTCTGTGCTTGCTGCTCATGGTTGTGTTCCTTTCTGTAAGAGGCCAGGAGGAATCCAAAAGCATTAACCAGGGTGATAGCAAAATTTGATATGCCACAAGAAAATAGTAACACTTTTCTTCCTGAGTCTTTTCCCCCTTCCATTTCCTCTTCCCCCACCCCACCAAAAAATAAAATCTCAACTCTCAAAAGCTCCTTCTGGCATTTCCTGATGCCCTGGCTATTGGGCAATCACAATGTAGGACAGGATATCAACTGGAAGTGGTTATTTTCTGTTCCAAATGAGGAGCAGCTGTTCTCTCCTAGCTTGGAAGAAGAGCCATTTATTTCTCTCTCTCTCCCCTTTAGTTTCTGCTTGTCTGTCTCTCTTCCCTCTAAGTGTCTTTCTTTTTCTCTCTCCCAAATCATTTCTTTCTCATAAGTGATCTTCTTTATCCTCCCCCTAAGAACATGTTTGCGTCCTCTCTCTCCAAAGTGTTTCTGCTGTTTCTTTCCATCTCAAAATTTCTCTTTTCCTTTCCCCTCTTTCTACTGTCTTTCCTTCTTAAATGTCTGCTTTTCTCTTCTTTTCTTTTCTTCTATCCCCCTCTTCTCTCTGTCAAATCAGATTAATTGCAAACTGTTAACAATAAATGGGAAGATTACAAAATTATTTTAAAAAAGAACACTCAGGTATATTCAAAATTATTTTATATTTTATTGTATTATTATCTTATCCATACTTGGGATTAGATCCAGTAATTTTTAAACAATTGCCATCAATGTTCAAAAATTTTGAGTTCCAAATTCTTTCCCACTCACTAAAGATCCAGTCTAAATAATATATTTTAAATAGCTCTTGAACTCTACATTTCTTTATGTGACCCAGGCCTTTGAAAATTACACATAAGTTCAAAATATTTGTTGAGTTATCATCTGTTAATAAATGCTTTATTTATCTATTTAAAACTACAATCCCCATATGAATTTTTTTAACATAACAAAAGAGAAGATGGATGAAATTAAGCAAAGGTATTAAATTAGGAGCCCTTCTCTTTCCCTGATGCACAAAGGTGTATTTTCCTATAGATTTCCATACTGTTGGTGAGAGAGTGCACATATCACCAAGACAACTCATTATTGTAGAGTTGCATCCCAGCGGGAATGACTTTCTGCTTTTGAAGCTGCTGCTTTCTGCCTCCATCCAGAGCTACTAGTGTACATCCCCTAGATTTTTTCTTCACTGATCGGCCTTCTGCCGTTTTCATACTTGGCTGCTATTGTCATCTGTTGTTTCTTCGCTCGATTCCAGGTGTTTGGTGACCTCTTCCCTACAGGCATGTGTTTACAATTCCTTTGTGGAAAAACCCCATCGCCTCAAGACTATTCAGCTCTTTTGTGAGCCAGACTCACAGTTATACCCAGCCAGCGCAGCAAGCATCCCTCAGGTCAAATCTGCTTCATGTCTACTTCTTTTCTTCCTCCACAGGAACTCCTCCAGGCTTGCTTGACTTGAGGGTTGAGGTGAATATATGCCTTTTAACTCCCCTAATTTCTGTTTCTACTGCTAGTTCCACAGGCAAGCATTTACCCTGAATTCCTTCAGCCATACTGATTTCTGCTCTCTGTGCATTAAAAAAAATTGTTAGTGATATCTTTAATTTTTACTTTTCCTTGATTCCCAATGTGTTTCTCCCTGTATTGCAAAACCATTCCTTATAACAGACTGAAAAGTACAAGTCAGCAAATATAACCAAAATAAAAAGAAAAAAGTCTAGACCCATATATTCTTTCTTACATGTATAGTTTTCTATCTCTATAAAACAGTTGAGGATGGGATATCTTTTCCATATTGAAAATGAGGGTTTTTGACCTTAGTGTTAGATTAGGACATCCAAGTAGTGCAGCTGCTATTAATAGCTTGTTTGTTAAATGCTTAAAGTCCTGGATCTCTTTTTTGGGACCAAACTTACTAATTTCTCAAGTCATCCACTTTTATTCTGAAACTCATATCTGTGTTCATGTATCTGCTATTCTGGCACTACGTTGAATATTTACTTAGGCACAGAAATCCTAGGGTTTTTTCTTCAATGAGATAGGGAGAAGGGGGAAAATCTGTTAATTAAAAAAAATTTAAAAATAGAAAAAGGTGCTGCAGATGTGGAATATTGCATTCCTTTCAGATGAAATCATTGTATTATTAATTTTGGTTTTGTTATAAGAGAGTTATAACAGGGTAGAAAGAATCTGGAAATGTTTATAATTAGGGTAATTAGAGTACCTGCTTTGGAGTTATTAAGACTCATCTTCCTGAGTTCAAATCCAGCTTGTGTGACCCTGGGCAAATCACTTAACCCTATCTACCTTAGTTTCCTCATCTGTCAAATGATCTGGAAAAGGAAATGGCAAACCACTCTGCCAAGAAAACCCCCAATGGTGCCATGACATGACGGAAAAACTGAGTGGATAACTAAAAAAAAAAAGGAATCAGTAAAAATGAACTTTCCCCTTTTGATAATTTAAATGTTGTAGTAGTTAGAGAACTGATCTCAAAACCAGAGAGCACTGACTTCAAGTCTAATCTCTGTTGAATATTGTGTGTTCCTGGGAAAGTCATTTAAATTTATACCTCAGAGAATTCCCTACTACTCCTGAGTTGTAAAAACAAAGGTGCTGATCTGCACTGGGAAGAGGAATTCCTTCCTGGGAGTTCCCTAATTGGATGAAATCATAGGTCTGGCTTAAAAAGTCATGCTTCATATAACACAGTCTCATGATTTAAGCTGATTGAGGTGGAATTAAGGGAGAAGGATCTGAAGCAGACAAAAGACAGAGCTGAAGACTTATTTAAAAAATGTATTTTCAAGTGCAAACAATAACTCAAATAATGCTTCTAAGCAAATAACCTGCTAGGACTGCATTAATAAAGAGATGATTCATTTGTTAGCATTTTTGGGGCCAATCATGACCGTATTTATATTCTTAAGAACAGTTCATTCCCTCCAGCAGTTTAAACATGCCTCCTACAAGCTTAGTTCTATTAATTTGCTTCGGAAATACTTCTTTTTCTAGCCAATACAGGAGGAAGGTTTGGCTTGGGCTGAGTGAAAAAGGCCTCTCAATTGGTAGCATCTGAGATAGAGTTTTTTTTACTGAGTGAATCCTCCAATATTTGGGTGCTTGAAAAATGAGTAATGCTTCCTTAGTACAATGCCGGCACATGGTTGGTGTTTACTGCAGGATGTTGATTTTAGTACTTATTTATTTTTCAATATGATGATTATTTATATACAAAACCATGATTTACCCCTACAACATATTTACTAACTGCCCACTCTGTGGACAGTAAAGTGGGGAACTGAATAGAGAACTGGTCTCAGATCCAGAAAGATCTGTGTTCAGGTGCTGCTTTTGTCCAACCTGGAAGTCCCTTACTCCTGAGTTGTAGAGCAGGTGCCAACACACAGGGGTCCCCAAATTACAGCCGGCGGGCCAGATGCAGCAGCTGAGGACGTTCATCCCCCTCCCCCAGGGCTATGAAGTTTCTTTATTTAAAGGCCCACAAAACAAAGTTTTTGTTTTTACTGTAGTCCGGCCTCCAACAGTCTGAGGGACAGTGAACTGGCCCCTATTTATAAAGTTTGAGGACCCCTGCTCGGTAGAAGGAAGGCCTTCACCTCCATACCAGTGGAGTCTCCTGTTGAATTCATTTTTTGGGGGGGAGGGAGGAGCAAGGCGAGGTATCGTGCTTTCTATCCACCAGGAAGCAAGAGTTTTCTCAGTTATTGGCATTTGGGGGGATGGTTTGCCCTTGTTTCGTTGATCTTCTTGCAATGGGAAGAGATCCAAAGAAAGGCTCTTCCTTCTCTTCCCCCCATAGCTCCCCATGTGGTCATCTTGCCTTGGATCTGGATTTAAATCCCACCTTTGCTTATCTGAGAAGTGAGGGGATTGGAGCAGATGGTCACGGAGGCAGCCCCTTTGATCCTCAGTATGTTTGCCAGCTGGCCAAGGTCACTGTCACGTGTAGATCTAATGGCCATCTATGCCTTTATCCCAGCCATGGATGAAAATGCTAGTTTTACTTCAACCTCATTAGCAAGTGAAATAATGTACGTGAACCAGAAACACTAAAGAACCCTATGAATGTCAGCTGTTTGGTGGTGCTGTGGAAGGGCTGATGCTGAACTCCTTGGTGGTGGGTGGGCAGCAGGTGGGAGGGATAGCGGTTTCCATTTTTGTCTCGGTATTCCTCAGACTGTGCCTGGCATACAGTAGGTGCCTAAAGATGCTTCTTGAATCCAGGAGACTAAAATCAGGCTTTGACTCCTGTAGGAGAGGGCTGGGATTTATTCTCTTTCTTTTTGCCTCCCAGCAGACAACTAGTGCTGAGCGTACTAGCAGGCATTCGATTTTATGTAGACACACATGTTATACATACATACATGTATATATATGCACACATGTACATTGTGTGCATAGATACATACAGTATATCTCTATGTACATATATATGCATATTTATTATTGTACAGTCATATCTGGCTACTTGTGACCTCGTGGAACATATTATCCATTCATGACACAGATACTGAAGTAATTTGCCTTTCCTTCTCCAGTGGATATATGGAGATACATGTATTTATACACATATATACATATGTGCAAATGCACATACATACACATATGTGCATATGTGTATATATGCCTGTGTATTTGATTAAATTAGAAATTTAAATGGCTTAAAGCTTTAAAAAGGTTCTTTTAGCGGGGGAAATAAAAGGAAGTTTGTTGGGCTTTATATAGCATAACTTTTTTAAAATAGCTTTTTATCAACAAGTTATATGCATAGATAATTTTACAGCATTGAAAATTGCCAAACCTTTTGTTCCAATTTTTCCTCTCCCCCAGATGGCAGGTTGACCAATACATGTTAAATATATTAAAGTATAAATTAAATACACAATAAGTATACATGACCAAACCGTTATTTTATAGCATAACTTGTTAAACTTATAGGGCTTATTCTCCCAGAAGGTGTTCTAGACAAGAAATTAAGATAGTTTGAAGAGTATCCAGCTAGAGGATGAATGTGTTGGAGGAAGGTATTTATATATACATATATATATATAATATATACATATATATATATATATATATAATTATTAATCATTGGAACACTGGATTGAGAATTGGGGAATGGGTCTCTTTTTGATGCTTGTTTCTTGGGTGTTGTTAAGAATGTCATGGCCCCCGAAGGCTGATGCTTTCCATCTTGGGAAGTAAGAATCTATGATTCTCTGTGGTTCTGTGGCCTCCACCTTCTGCCACATCAGTCAAAAATTGGCAAAGAGCGGTGGAGTTGAGTAAACCCCTACAACCTGTATCTTGCTCAAGCCTCAGCGTGTCGTAACTGGCACACAATGATGGGAACTTTCTTTAAAGGTCGACGACCATATTATTAGCAAGCCACAGGATGAAAAGGGGATGCCGTCTCACGCCTATCTTCTTCACTGGTTTTTATATTGCCATCCATTGTCTTAAAGCAGCTTGCGTTTCTTCTACGGTCGATAAGTGTTTATTAATGATGGTACAAGAATGAAACAATCCCTGCCCACAGGAAGCTTACATTTCACTGGGGAGACAAGAAGTCGATATCTAAATAAATACGTTGTCGGCATCATCTTGCTAGTTAAGTAGAAAGTTTTTGAGGGAGGATTGGATTTACACTTCGGGGGATTTGAAGAACTAACACCGTACTTGGTGCCCAGTAGAAACCATGTGGAAATGGAACCTGGCAGGAAAAACAGATGGGATGCCCTTTGAAGAGCCTCCGAAGTAGTCCTGAGATGTAGCTCATGTCCTCGGTGCCCTAGAGCCGAGTTCTGAACCGACCCAGAAGAGCACAAGAGTGATGGTCAAGAAGGAAGACCGGCCTCTAAAACCCATTAAACGCACCAAGTAAAACTCTGCAAAATACTTTCCTGACCTTAAAAAGTGACAAGCCCTGGCTCGGTAAAAAGCCAATTAGTAAGAAAGAACGAGCCAGTCAGTGGAGAAAATATATCTATCGACTCAGAGTTTCTCTCTATAAAGGCAATTTGCATAACAATGATTGCATATTGGTTTTAAGGCCTGGCTATTGCCTATTGGACTCTTTCCAGAGTGGCTATTGTGTCAGATGGAGAGTCCCCCTAGAAACCAGCTTTTTAAAGGGAAATTAAATTTCAAGTGTTGAGTTCCTGCCACTGTTAGGATTGGGAAGGGATTAAAGGGAAAATTTGTGTCTCAGGGAGATGTAAAGAAAATTCATCAGGAGCACATTAGGCTGGCCACTTAAAAAAAACCCTTCATCTTAATGGATACGAGAAAAGATAATTTAATTTGGACTCCCTGTTAACCATCACATCAGGTACTTTGGTGCCCTTCATCTTTGTAGTGAGGGTGGGTATGTTCCTTCCTTTTGGAAATTAGAACATGAGAGAGCAGTGTGTGTGTGTGTGTGTGTGTGTGTGTGTGTGTGTGTGTGTGTTATGGTTTCTTGGTTCACAAATAATGGAACTTTGGAACAAAAAGGAAAACAAAGGCTGGTTGGAAACAACTCAGGCAAATTTGTTCTTTGGGGGAATACAGATTTAAAATATTAAGGGTCTTAAACCTTTTTCCAATAGGTTATTTTAAAAGGAAGGAAACGTATTCCTAAAGAGGTTGATTGATCTGCCCAAAGACCCCTTTAGCAGGATAGTCAAGTGACATGGTGCTGCATTTAGATCCAGGACCTGAATTCAAATGTTGTCTCATACATTTACTGGCTCTATAACCTTGAGCAAGGAAGTCACTTAAACTTTATCAGTCTCAGTTTTCTCATTGATAACATGAGAATAATGACAGCATCTATGTCACAGGGTTATTGTGAGGACCAAAGGAGATCACATATATAATAGGCTTTAGCAAAAACTTAAAATGCTTATCAAAGAATCAATCAACACATATTTATCAATTAGCCTGCTGTGTTCTGTGAGCTGAAGGTAAAAAGATAGAAGGAAGAGACAGAGACTAAGAGGAGGAGACATACACCCAGAGACAGACAGAGACACTCAGAGAGAGATGGAGACAGATAAAGGGAGAGATTCCCTGCCCTTATCGAGCATGTATTCTTTTAGAAAAGATTAAAATCTATGTATTTGATCAAGAAGTGTGTATTCCCAAGAGAAGATAGGTAGATCATATGACCAGAGCAAGTAAGTAACTGATGGACAGCCAGGATGTTCCATTGAGATCCTCCATGATACCAAGAGCAAGGAATCACTTCCCCCTTCTCTCCTCCCCCAGCCCACATGCTAAGGGAAGACAAGTACAAGATTTGTACAGATTAGGCAGGCCTGGATGGGTTGCAATCTGCATCTTTCAAGGGAATATTCAATTGAGGTTGTAGCTCCTTTAGAGTAATTGAATGAGCCAGGATAAAACGTGAGAATAAGTCAACTGATATTGACCTCATTCAGAAAACTATTAGAGGAGAGGTAGAGGATCCAAGGGGAATGAGGGTCGATGCATATTGTGTTAACAGAGTGTGCCCATGAATCAGTAGATTCCTGCCCCTCTAAGTGGGGTGCCCCCTTGGAGACAAGAACCAGCATTTTTATGTCAGCCTCTTACTGTCCACCTACCTTGTAGGCCATTAATTCCCTGGAGCAGAAACACAATTTCTTAAGCCAACAACAATAAATTCTGGAGGGCTGGTTTTTTTTTTTTTTTTTTTTTTTTACCTCCAGATTATCCCTCAGACTGTGCCCTTAAAGGTTATTTCTTAAAAGGAATAAGGCTTTGAAAGTTTCTCTCTCTCTCTCTCTCTCTCTCTCTCTCTCTCTCTCTCTCTCTCTTTCTCTTCTCTCTCCTCTCTTCTCTCTTCTCTCTTCTCTCTTCTCTCTTCTCTCTTTCTCCCCCCACTCTCTTCCTCTCCCTCCTGGATGCTATCTTTAAATTCCACATGCTTCATTGGATAAATCTTCAGGATGGAAGCTTAGTCCTGGTATTCCCATTAATGGGAGGGAATAGGAGCTGGGGACTTTAAATCCCCCTGTTGAAATCTGATCCCCCATGGATTTACTATTATAGAAGAATAATGCTTAAACTAACAGATATTCTCATCCCTGAGACTCAATAGAGTATCAGGAGATTTATATTCTAGGTAGGGGCAGAAGTCATACACACAAAGAGATACAGACTTATAGATTACCTACATAGTGCACCATCCTCCATCCCTCATATATGTGTCTTTTGGCAAGGCACTGAACACGGGGCTGGGAATTTAAAGGCCTGCTCCCAGTTCTGCCCCCACATTTGCCTGTGTGACCTTGGACAAGCCACTTTACTGGTCTCTATTCCATCAAAAACGTAAAAGAAAGAACATAACTTCAAGCCTAGTTTTAAAAAGTGCTGACTGTCTCTTTTTGTGTGATCTTATAGGACCTCTGAAGGGCTCTGTTTATTTCCATGTAAGATAATACGATTGGCCTGTGTGATCTCTAAGCTCTGACATTTGGTGGTTTCAGGATAGCATCTTGTCTCTGAAGTCCTTTCCAGTTCTTAACATTCTGTGGTTCTGTGTCCCGTGCTTTGGAAATCTCAAGGAAGCCCTCAGGTCATAGAATTAGGAGATATGTTTGTTTTTTTTCCTGTTGGATTTAAGAGACCTTATTTAGTGGTCCTCCCAGATGGTAGAATGAAAATGAATATGGTCAATTGGAAAACTGGTAGCTAACATAATTACAATACTCCTAAAGTATTGTTGTTCATTTGTGTCCAACTCTTTGTGACCCCATCTGGGTTTTTTGGGGGGAGATTTGCCATTTCCTTCTTCAGCTCATTTGACAGATGAGGAAACTGAGGCAAAGTAAACTGAATTGCCCAGGATCACAGTTAATAAATGTCTGAAGTCAGATTTGAACTCGGGAAGATGACTCTTCTTTACTTTAGGCACTCTACCCACTGTGCTACCTAGCTTGCCCAGTCTCAAGTATTATAATACATCCAAAGTAATCAGAGTTGCAACTAGGGCAGGACCACAAGGATTTGGCCTAAGGCACTAACATTTTAGAGGGCACTAAAATTAAAAATGATTTTTAAATGCCGTATGGTTTGTACATTTTCATTTTGATAGTGTTCTTGTTCTTTTAAATTTAAGAAATTTAATAATTTTGACATAGAATCTAAGTATCATGAACAATTTATTGTAAGAATATAAAGAACAAGTTTAAACCCAAGAAGAACTATGAAAATATATCTTCCCCTACTCCTTTGCAGGGAAGGAAGTGGAAAAGGTGCCGAACCTTGCCTATATTATCAGATTTTTTTCTGATATATTGATTGGTTTTACTCATTTTCCACTCTTTTATAATTTTTTTTTGTTATAAAGGATAACTTTCTGTGAGAAGAGAAGGTATAAAGGAGGAGATTTAGGTGGTGTAAAAATAATATATATTAGTATAATTTTATTTTAAAAAAATAAACACTTGACTTAACTGTAAAGATAGCAGATGGCCAGAATGTGAGGATGGGATACGGTTTTGAAGTCTAGAAGTCAGGAGCAAAATTAAGAGCTGGCCAGCATTCCTTGACCCTTTTATAAAATGGAGACTTGGAGGGAATACACCAATGAAGCAGGGAGTGGGCCTGAAGGGGGGGTAATGTTCCATTTTTATTCTTGATCTTTTAAAAAGAGAGCATCGAAATAGATGATCCCTAAAGTATATTTTTAATCAGTGATGACATTTCTGTGGGTGTTGACACGAAAATGACAGAATTGGGTGTTGGATTGGATAGGATTCTGTAGGCCCTTCTCAATACCCAAAGTAGTAACAACTCCAATATTTACTAATAACACTGTCAATATTTAAACATAATGCTTTAAGATTTTTTAAAATCCCTATAGAATGTAAAATTGTTATATGTATAACAATTCATTTGTATATGTGCTCCATAGAATGCACATATGCATGTACATACATTTACATACATGCACAGACATTTATACATTTACATGTACATATACATGAGTATTTTTTCTCCCATTTGACAGGTGGCCATCTGACTTTTCATTGAACACCTTCAAGTAGGGAGTCCCAGCCCAACCCCCTTCCCCAAGTCATCTAATTCACTCTTGAATAGCTCTAGTAGATAAAACTCTTGTTTTGCCAAATAATGTTTTTAAATTATGCACGATATTTTGAAGTGAATGTGTTTGTATTCAATAGGTGAGTACAAAAATAAACAAACATCTGCAGCAATACATTAACATATGTGATATAATTAAATAATCGAGTCTCTGAGTAAATAATTAGTTTCTGCCTTTTGTTTTCTGCCTTGATTATTTCCTCCCCACTCCCTCCAGATTGAACTCTCCCTTTAGGTTAAAGAAAGGTAATTATATCATCATACCCAATAAAGAAGTGAGCCTATATTTGCCTATATATATGTATATATAAATATATTTTAATATTTTGTCCTAGAATCCTCCATTTTTCATCCATGAGGAAGGAAGTATGCGTCATTATTATTTTTTTCCCTCTAGGTTCTTCACTGATTTTTCCATTACTCAGAATCCAGTTTCCCATAGTGATTACAATGGGCTGACCTTACTCAGGCTAGTTCAGATTTTTCTTTGGCTTTGAGGTTAGAACAAAAATCTCCTTGTAGGTCATTCAACAGATAACAGAGAAGGTTTCCTTCGCTATCGCATAGAAAGGACACTCAACAATGATCTTAAAGGATTTTTATAGTAGACCAGAATCTGGTTTACTGAACTCTCCATATGGAAAATGTCTACTTCCATACATGCTTCATATGGAAACTGGTTAGCAAGGCTGGATGTAATAATATCCACCAAGCCTAAATGGGCCTATTTTTGGGTGGGTTTTTGTAGACAACTAGAAAGCTGCAATAATATGAAGCTATATTACGGAAAGTATACCTTGATCTCCTGGACCAATCAAGTTTTGGTGACGGCTTTGTCATCTTTCATGGAGGAACTGGCCCAATCTGCCTGGGTAGGACTGGGGCCCCAGTGGGTATTGATTGTAATCTAATGAATTATTTTTTAGACATTCATTTTATTTCCCTTCTTATAGCTATTGTAATATATAGTTCTCTTGATGTTCCTCATTTCACTATCTTCATTTTTTTTTACGTATTAGTCATTTTAAAATGGGCACTAAAGAAATTCTTAGAGAAATTAGCCACTTTTAAAGTTCTAATATTTAATTTCATTCATTCAGCAATTGATGAATACTCACTTTATTTCCAGTTCTTTGCTACCACATAAAATGCTATGAATAAATTAAGATTTGTGAGAGCCTTCTTCTTTTCTTTCTTTAATGTCCTTATGGCACATGTTCATTTGCTGGACAGGCAGATTGGTCACTTTTTCTTTCATAATCCCAAATGGAAATCTCTAAAAACTGGACCATTTCTCAGGAAGGACGCTTTGTTGGGCCTGTTTTGTCACAGCCCCACCAGCAATGATAGCTTCCATTTTCCTTTCTCTTAGTCATCAGAACATGAGATCGTAGGATTATTTATTTATAATTGAAACAGACCTTAACAGTCATTGGGTCCACCTCATTTTGCAAATGAAACTCTGAGGCACAGAGAGCTTAAAATACTTACTCAGGGTCACAGACTTAATAAGTGTCTGAGACAGAATTTGAAGTTGGATCCTTTTGATTCCCTAGTTCAGTCTCCAAATCAGTATGCTCTGCTATTTCTTGTTTTTATGACATTATTTATAGTTTGTGAATATTTTGAAATCTATTTATATCTTATCTATCGGGGAGTGGGCAGTTTTTGATGTTGTAAGCCCTGGCTTTACTAAAGACAAGGAAATAAAAGTCACAGATTGTTTACTTAAGATCATATGACTATGAACTGGTAAACCTAAGATTAGAACCCAGAGCTTCTGATTTCTAGCCTAGGATTCATTTTACAACCAAATTTGCTTTTTATTTTATTTTTAAGCATCATCTCCCTGGTTGTTCTTAGTTTAGGAGCAGGGCCAGTTTGCCAAGTCAAAAATGTGAACAGACAGGAGTCGTTTTACTAGTACTTATTTTTGGGATGGAGACAGTTCTTTGGTGTTTGTCTCACATCATTTACTAATTTCAAATCCTTCCCATTTTCTATCTTCATGCTGCCCTGAGTCTGGAAAGCAGAGGGAAGAATTGTCATGTTAGATCAGAAGGGAGGCTCAACTATGCTGAATCCTGGGAAACAATGGAATAGTGACTAGTTCTGATGACAATTGGTACATTTTCTGCACTGGGTTGCTAAAAGGGAATTGAGAGATTATTGAGTTCTAATTTCTCATTTTAGAGATGAAGAAATTGAGGCACAGGGAGGTTGAATAACATGTCTAGCATCACATAGTTAGGGATCACCTCAGACAAGATTCAAATTCAGGCCTTCTTGATTCTCAAGTCCTCAAATGGCCTTTATCTCTCTATCATATACCCAGATCTTTGCCTTATATGATTTACTTGGCAATTATGTGAGAGAGGATATAGAAGGAAGAGTAAAATCAGAAAAAACAGTTAAGAGGCACCAGTGGAAAGGTTTTAGGAATGACCTCAGGTGATAACTTCATGAAGGAACTGCCTCCTTTCCTCTTCCTGATTCCCCAAAGTGAAAATATTTATTCCCAGTCTAAGGATGCTTGATTAGGCATTTCCCTTCTTCATTCTAAGTATCTCTCTCTTCAATAAAATATGAACATACATATCAGTAGGTGCTTAATAAATGTTGAATAATAGATTATGTTTTCTGTATGTTTATAAGTTCTAGTGAGTCCTTTTGTCTTTTGCATTTTCAGGGGGTCCCATGGCTACAATATTCATCCTTGAGTGCTTAATATTCATACTCGAGTGCTTTTAATACATATATTTCTCACATTTTATTTAATTTTGGTTTTTCCTTTCCCAAACTGGTTGCTGTATGTTAACCCCATCTAAGAGTATAGCAGAGACTTCCAAGTACTAAAAAACCCAAGTGGAAATTTGGTTTCCTTCTTTTGAGCAAGAGTAGTTTGAGAAACTACTCAAAGACAAGAGGACTCTATCTTTCATAAGCTACTCTGATCAAGGGGTGTCTGCAGGTAAGTGACACCAGGGGTCACTTGAATGTTCAAGAAAATATTTTGCTATGTTTGTTCAATCCTTAGAATCAGAGAAAAGACATGGATAGACAAAATTGTGGTCTAAGATTCTTTTCCTTGCAAACGTTTCCAAAGTCCTTGAGTCTCATAGAATATTTTTGTCTTGATGGAGAGCCATTCCTGTAGTTATGTCCCATTTTCTTTCTTTTTTTATTATAGATTTTTATTACAAGATATATGCATGGGTAATTTTTCAGCATTGACAATCGCAAAACCCTTTGTTCCAAATTTTCCTCTCCTTCCCTCCACCTTCTCCCCCAGATGGCAGATTGACCAATGCATGTTAAATATGTTAAAGTATATGTTAGATACAATATATGTATACATGCCCAAACAGTTATTTTGATGCACAAAAAGAATCGGTATGTCCCATTTTCTGAGGGAACTTTCAGGAATACTGGAGTCTCAGGGAATCCAGAGATGAGATTGGGTTAGTTCTGAGTGATCATCTTGACAGAATTTGTCTGTCAGTCCTTCCCGTTTTTAAGGAAGTAATTAGATTTTGAGTTCAAATGTGGTCTCAGACACCATCTATATGATCTTGGACATGTCACTTAATCCTCTTTTCCTCAGTTTCCTCTTCTGGCAAATGACCTAGAGAAGGAAATAGCAAACCCATCTAACAATTCTGCCAAGAAAATCCCAGATGGGGTCACAAATAACCAGATGTGACTGGAAGGATTGAACAACCATAGCAAAATATTTGCGTGAAGATCCAGTGATCCCTGGTATCCTTACCTGCAGATACCCCTTGATCAGAGTAGTTTATGAAAGACAGAGTCCTCTTGCCTTTGGTGAAACATCCATGCTCTGTCTTGTTCTTGTTGGTTTTCCGGAGGTCTCTGGACCAGCCTTTGTTTCAGCAGAGTAATCACCACAAGAACAGCCAGGTGGTAAAGTGCAGAGTCTTTATTGTCTCCTTGCCTGGGGCTGGGCAGCTTTCTGGAGAGCCTTTCAGACTGGCCTTGGTCTCAGTGGGGGCAGTGCAGGAGGCCAGCCACCGAGGTGCTGTGAGATGAAGTGACTCTGTCTCTGAGTCCGAGGGTTTGTGCTTCAGCCTCCAGCCACCACAAAGGTGGACAATCGAATGAATCTGTCTCTCAGAACCACCCTGGCTGAGTTTGTTCCACCTTATATGCTCTAGTTTAATTACATTATCATAGTTGTGAATCTTGTAGAACTAAGTACATGTGCTGAACTAGAGCACTATTAATCACCGTGCTAAACTAGATCACCTTTGTCTTATCAATTCCACTGACTTAACACCTTGTAAGAATTCTTGTTTTAAGTACAGAGTTCTGGCCTATAACAAGGTTCAACCAGATCATTCCTCTCCAGGAATGATGCTTTTGATCTTAGCCTGAAACAGAGTTGTGGGATAGAATAGGGAGAAGTTATACTGAAGGGAAATCTTGTATTTTCTCCCATTGGAGGGGTGTGTGTGTGTGTGTGTGTGTGTGTGTGTGTGTGATAGAGAGAGAGAGAGAGAGAAGAGAGAGAGAGAGAGAGAGAGAGAGAGAGAGAGAGACAGAGAGAGAGAGAGAGAGAGAGAGAGAGTAGGTAACACTTTATACTGAATTCTGGGAATATAAATGGAAAAAATTTACAATCCCTTCTTTCAAGAAGCTCATGCTCCAGTTGGAATATATAACACATATAAAAAAATTCAATTGGGGTGCATGAGAAGTCCCGGAAATCTTTAAGGGTGCAGCATCTAGATCGTTGAAAAGGTCCAAGCAGACTTAAACTTTATTATCAGGTCAGGTGACAATGCTCCTCCCAGTAGGACCATATTTGGCCCATAACAGAAGTTTGGTTGAGTATTTTATTTTTCGGTTTTTGAGACTCACTTGTATAGTGCTTGTTAATTTATCTTTTAAATCATTGATAGGTTTTACCAATAAATACATGTAGACTATAGGGCTATTTTTTTCTTCTTTGATGATTACCTAATGGATTGTTCAGTTTCATTTTCTGAGACTGGACAGTTTGAAATTTTTATTTTATGTTCATTTAAGTAGCACATCTTAGAGTTTTGTAAGTAATCATCCATTTCCCTTCCCTCATCTTGCTAGGTTATTATTGTATATAGTACATAACTGTTTATTTCCTAGAAGTGAAAAGTCTTAAAGATCAATCATGTATGGTAGGATAATGGGGCTGTGGACATTGATGGAATAGCTCCATTTGTTTTGCCATTTGATCACAGATTTGGCACTGGGAGAGACCTTAGAGATGCCAAGTAATTACAGCATCTTACACAGGAGGAAACTGAGGTCTAAAGCAATTTAGTTATTTGTTCAAAGCCACACAGGCAAGAAGTGACAAGAGGAAGGGCTTAGAAAAGGAACAAAATTATAGATTTATAGCTGGATGGAACGTTTGACATCGCCTGGTCTGACCTACTTATTTTATAGATAAGAAAACTAAAGATTAGAACAGTTTAGTGATCTATATCACAGATTCTGAGTCAGGATTTGAATCCAGGTCTTTCTTATTCCATCTTCAATATATGCAATGTACCTCATTGCCAGTGAAAATCTGACATATTGTATTCACTTTCAGGTGGCTCATTGTAGGAAGCTGGAGCCCATCCCAGGGAGGGTCATCAAGGTGTGCCAAGGTTTTGAGTCTATCCCATATGAAGATCAGTTAATGGAACTGGGGATTTAAATGAGGAAGAGAAAAACCTAGTGGAGACATGTTGTTTGTTAGTAAGTGTTTGCAAGTTGGTCATGTGAAAGACATGTCATTCTTTTTGTGAACACTTGTTTTTAATCCCAGCAGGCAGAATCAAGAGCAGGGGGTTGGAGATACAGAGAAGCGAATTTTGGATTGATGTAAGGGAAAAAACAAACACGCTTCTGAACATTTCACAATGAATTCCCAAAGGAAATGAACTGCCTTGGAAACTAATGGGTTTTCCTCTTTTTGAAAGGGCTGGGGGTCCCTAGTTGATGCTGGGATAGCGGGGGTCCTTGTTCAAGTAAGCCTCGGGTCCCTTCCCAGTCTTCCAAGACTCTGTGATTCTATAATAATAGTGATGGGTGAGTAGCTGTGTGAATTCTATCATCATTTGCCATGAGTTCAGAAGTCAGTCTTCTCGAGTCCTTGATTTTTCACTAGGAAATTTGAGAATGTTTTGATACACTGACTCAGAGAGTTGTCCTGGAATTGGGAAAACCTGAGAGTTCTATTTCATACCTGCACTCGCTGGGTGACTCTGGACCAGTTTTTTAAAGTATCTTTAAGACTCTGAAGGATGTGTGTCAGTGTGTTCTTGTACTTAAGGGATCGTAAGTCTGGTCCAAAGCCCCCACCAAACCAACCAACCAGGCTTAGGCTTTTATAATGTGTTAGTCTCAGATTCACTTGAGCCATGAAATTATTTTTTCATACAATAATTAAGTGGATGCATAATACTGAAAACATCGATTCATTCCCTTTAGTACCTCCCCTCCCCAAATGGTCTTGTATTTATTTGACATACAGTCTATACGTGTATTTGTGTGCTTTCCCTTGATAGACTGTAAGCTGCTTGAAGGCAGGGGATGTTTGATTTTGGTCTCTATGTCCCCATGCCCTGCCAGGAGTGCCTGGCATATGATACAACTTATTGATTGTTTATTGATTGATAGATATCAGAAATATTGGAACTCATAAAATGGTAGCAGCAAAGACTAACCATGGTACTTCCCTCCAGCCCCAGAGAGCAGACACTTTGTTGGACAGACTCCTGATACTCTCTTAGCTTGGGGGAGTTGGCAGAGAACATTACAGTTCTTTTTGGATCTCCCCTTATGGCTCAGTGGGAAGTTTTTAAAGAAGCATTGCCGCCTACCTGAGTCCCATCCTATTTTCTCTTTTTCTTAGAATAGACACAGCTTCTGCTGTAACTCTTTGACCTTCAAACAAAGAGCCATTTCCTTAGGGGAAAAATGTTTCTGAAAATACCTCTTAAGCAGAGAAGTCTGCCTGAGCTGAGCTGGGGCTGTTTGGATGATTTGCTTCCTGCTTGGACCTGTCATGGGCTCTGCATTTCCTGCGTTGCAGTGCTTACCCCTTATTCTAAGAGAGAGAGCGTGAACTTTCAAGAGGATTGTAGACTCGGAGCGGGAAGGGATCTCAGAGCCATGTTCTCACTCCTTCAGTTTGAGGAAGCCGAGGCCAGTGGGGATGAAAGTGATTTGGACAAAGTCACAGATGGTGTCAGAGGTGGGATCTGAATCCACCAGGGAGTCTTCTGGCCCCAACGCCAATGACCCATCTACTCCACCATATTTCTCTTTTTTATTTTATTTTAATAATAGCTTTTTATTTACAAGTTATATGTATGGGTAATTTTACAGCATTGACAATCGCCAAACCTTTTATTCCAATTTTTCCCCTCCTTGCCCCCATCCCCTCCCCAAGATGGCATGTTGATCAATACATGTTGAATATGTTAAAGTATAAATTAAATTCAATATAAGTATACATACCATATTTCTCTTGATGATGTCACCTCCCCGTGACTGTAATCAGCCAGGCAGCAAGCATTTAAGTGCTTGTCATGTTCTGGGCACTGTACTAAGTGAGGATACAAAGAAGGACAAAATAAGCAAAGCGTTCACAGTCTGACAGGAGAGACAGTTTGTCGGTAACTGCATCCATTCAAGAACATGTAGGGGTGCGTAGAAGGAAGGCATGGGGGGAGGGGAGGAAAGGGAATATCATAGTTGGAATAGGAGCTGAGTGTGGAAGAAAGCCAGAATTTGAGAACAAGGAGAGAAAGAATACTAGGGTGGGGAACAAGTCATGGGAAGGCAGTCAGTGGGGATGTCATGGTTGAAGAAGGACAGGTAGGTTAGCATGGCTGAATCATAGAGTATCTGGTATTTGAAGGGGAGTCATGATAAGTAGGAAGGAATGAGGTTGGGAAGAGTTTTAAATGCCAGTAGATGATTATATTTGATCTTGAGTGTAATAGGGAGCCACTGGAAATTATTGAACTTAATGACATAGACCTTTTAAAACTTTTTCATTAGCATTTTATTTTTCCAAATACATGTAAAGATAGTTTCCAACATTCGTTTTTGTAAGACCTTGTGTTTTAAATTTTTCTCCCTCTCTCCCTTATCTCACTTCTCCAAGAGAGCAAAACAATATGATATAGATTAAATACATGCACCTTTCTGTATTTATCATGTTGTGCAAGAAAAATCAAACCAAAGGAGAAAAATGGTGAGAAAGAAAAAAGCAAGCAAATAACAACAAAAGGTGAAAATACTATGTTTTGATCCACTTTCAGTCTCCATAGTTCTTTCTCTGGATGCAGATTCCTTCACAAGTCAAGGAACAGCCTTGAATCATTTCATTGTTAAGGACCAAGTCCATCACATTTGGTCATCCCATAATATTGTAAGAGTATACAGTGTTCTCTTGGTCCTGCTCACTTTACTCAGCATTTATTCATATACGTCTTTCTGGACTTTTCCAAAATCAGCTTGTTCATTATTTCTTATAGAACAACAATATTCCATACCATTCCATATATCATAACTTATTCAGCCACTCTCCATCTGATGGGCATCCCTTCAGTTTCCAGTTCCTTGCCCTTCAAAAAGGACTGCTACAAACAGTCCTTTTCCTTCTTTGATGATCTCTTTGGGTACAGACCCAGTAATGATAGTCAGATCTTTTGAAAAGCAACATGCTGTAGTGCCTAGGGTATCGAGATGGGAGCCAGGAAGACCTGGTCCATCTTGGACTCTTAGTAGCTTTCACCCTGAACCTCTCTGAGACTCAGTTGCCTCATCCAAAAATGAGAACGATTCTAAATCCATGTGTCTATGTCTCTCACATGAGGAATATTATTTTGACTACTAAGTAGAGGATAGATTGGAGTGGGAAAAATATGTGTCAAGTAGACCAATTAGAAGGATTATTGTAATAGAAGAGGAGAGAGGTAATGAGTAGAAATCATAGATTTAATGCAACAGAAGACCCATATACTGTATTATAATTAGCTAATATACATAGATCATTTTACAAATTATAATTTGATAATTATCCATCATTACTAATTATGTTTTATATTATGGTAATTTATGAAGATGTCATAATTGTCATTAGATGGTATGCTTTCTGGGAGCAGGGATGATGTCTTATTTTTCTTTATTTTCCTCAGGTGCTATTTCATAATGTCTTGCAATTAGCCTTAGATGTTGCCTAAGTATGAAATTCATTGTTCATTCTTTTTGTTTTTCAGAATTAGTATTGATATATATATTTTAAGTCAGCAGAGCATGATAAAACTGGTGGTGGTACAATGGTTTACATTACCTAAAGGTGGTCGTAAGTCTATCCCCTTGGATAGCCAACCAGTCAATAAGCATTTATTAAGCACCTACTATATATCAAATACTGTGCTTAAGTCTTAGGACAGGTCTAGTGATAGAGGGATACCTTTGGATCCAGGAAAACCTGGGTGAGGCTCCTACTTCTTTATGACTCTGAAAAGATCTATATGTCTCAGAGAGCTCTCTAACTTTCAAGTCTACTGACTTGCATTGGGAAAGGGAATTTCTTTTGACAATTAAGTCATTAGTCTAGTCCCATCTTATCCCAGTTGAGACCCATAAAAGGGCAAATGACAAATCTTGGGGCTGCTGGTGTGTGTGTGTGTGTGTGTGTGTGTGTGTGTGTGTGTGTATGTACACCCATGTGTCATCCCAGCTCTCTGAGACAACTTTTTTCAGCTAAATTATAACAAATTTGAATCTAGTATATGTGTGTTGTGGTGAACTCCTCGGTTTCTCAAACCTGTGAATGATTTTTTTGCTGCTTTGATGAACTTCTGTGATATTAAGTTTGGGAGGGGCAAATAGAAGGACACAGGCCATTTATTGTATATTGTTGATGGTTGTCTCTCTATAATAGGTTGTCTCTCTGGTTTTTGTCCGAGGCCTCCAGAATGCATGTCCTTGATGTTGCTGGAAAAAATGCCACAGAGAGAGAAAACTATCCTGTGATAATCTTTTCCCTTGTGCATCCTAAGTAATACTGGCGTGATTTCTTTACTTCCATTAGTGTGCTATTTTAAAATAAGCCAAATGGACTTCCCATTTTCCTCCTCATACTTCCGTGGCTCGTTGGTCCGTGGGAGACAATGATAGACCAGCCCAGCTCAGATGCAGTTCTACCCCATTGTCCCAGGTGATGACTTTGGAGTTGGAGGCCACTCCTTTAAACTAGAAGCAAGAAGGGCCCCCCACTCCTAGAGATAAAAGAAGAGAAGGAATCAGAAGCTTTCCACTGCGGCAGCTCAATCAGAGTGAAGGTCAGTTCTGTTCATTTCTGCGGAGGCTCCTTCAGTGACCTTTGAGCTGTATGCTTTCAAGAAAGCCACAGAGGCCTTTTTGTGGCTTAGGAAAAAAAGCAGGGACGGTGGTAGAGGCAGAAATTGGCCCTAAATTCCCCCCCTTCAATGTGTGATTCTTCTGACCCTCAACATTTTCAGAGAAGAAAATTGTCCTAGTGGATTCTCAGTGGACTGGAATATTAAGTATTATTGTTGCTGATCATAATAATGATGGAGCTGATTTATTGAGATTTTTGGAGAAATTGGTCAAAGAGCTGTGTTATCAGCCTGGTGCTATGGCCAGAAGGGAAGCACGGTTTTATGAAGATGCAAGATGTGCACTGAAAGGATCCTTGGGAAAAAGTTTTTATAAAACTATGTGATATTGATGAGAAATGAAATAGGAATTAAGAGAATGAGAGAAGGCTGGGATAGTAAGAGAAGGGCCGCATAAAGCAGGTGAAACTAAAGCCAAGCCCTGAAGGAAGGATTTGTATAGAAAGAAAGAAGGGAAGGCAGGTAAAGCTAGAATAACTGAATGAGAAAAGCTGGGAGATGGAAATTAGAATGATTTAAGTAGAGGACACTGAAGAAGTAGTCCTAGTTGCAGAGGAGGGAAATATTGGGAATTCTGAGTAGAGGGAGGGTTATTAAAATGAAGCTGGGTCATGGTAAGCCTTGAATGCCAGGAAAAAGAATTTGGATATAAAAAGTGACTCATCTTTATATGTTTGTATCCAGGGACTGCAATATCCCTCTTTTTCACTTAGAAACCCTGGTTTCCTTAAAAACTCAGCTCAATATGAGGTCTTTCTTCAGTAGCTGGTACCTTTCCTTTCAAGGTTAACTTGCATTTGATCTACAAATTTGATCTTGTACATGCCTGCTAATTTTGTACATTTCTATATACTTTTTATTTTACTTATTTGTATTTTTACATTTTACTTATTTTATTTATTTATATTTTACCTTTTATTTATATTTGTTAAATGCTTACTGTGTGCCAGGCATTGGGAATACAAATTCAAATACATAAATATATATGTATATATACACACACATATATATGTAGTATATATATACGTATATATATATATGCAAATGTAAGTTTTTCAAATTTAATTTTTTTGAATATGAACCTAAAGACCAAAAAAAGAGCACTTTCTTTCACAGAGAACAACATAAAAGATTTCTCTATGAAACCATGAATCTCTTTTATACCAATGGCTTTTTAAAAATCTTAACTTTCAAAACTGTCCTGCCTGCCTGTGCTTCCTTCATAAATTTTGTTCTTTTCTGTGCATTTTTAACTTATTTTAGAAGTTCTTTTTCTCATCACTACCTCATTTTTGCACACTTCAACCTCCGTTAGAGAAACAAAAAAGGATAACAAATAGGCAAATCCACATGGTGACCTGTCCAAAAATATCCATCTCTTTCTGCACTTGAGTCCATCCTCCCTCTGTGGGAAGTTGGTAACATGCTTCATCTCTGCTTATCTGGATCCGTGCTCAGAGTTTCAATCTTTCAGAGTTTTGTTTTGTTTTGTTTTGGTTTTTTTGCCAGAATGTTGCTGTCTTTATTAAAAATCATTCTCCTGGTTCTGCTCACTTTACTTTATATCAGTTAATACCATCTACAACTCTTTGAAGTCATTTATTTTATCATCTTATGGTACAATCATGTTCAGTTACATCAACAAACCAGAAGTTGTTCAACCGTTCCTCAGCTGTTCCAAGAGGCATTTATTAAGTGCCTATTATTTGCCAGAGTGCCTCGATTCAATCTCGGGAGCTAACATGAGTTTATTGAGTGTTTACTCTGTAGGCCATGAGCTAAAGGAGGCTGTAGAGACGCAAACATGAGTCATGGCTGTCAAGGGTTGGGAAGTGATGAAACTTTCAACCCAGGGCAGTATTGGTAGGAATAGAAATGCTTGTGATATTGATATCTCTGAAGGGGATTTTGAAAGGCTTAGCCTGAGAGGGATGAGAGTTCCTTGCTCTTCAGGTACTTTGGGGGTCTCTTAAGACCAACTTTCTGCCTTTATTGGAGCAGGGGGAGGGAGACATTTCTCTGGTATTCGTTGTCAGGGACTTTCTGCCAAGCGGAATCACTCTCTTGCCTGTGATCTCAGAGGAATTGCGGCTGCTTCCCTCGTCCATCCACAAAGAGAATGTTTTCCTCGTGGCTTCTGATCTCCCTGTGTTCCACTGTCTGCCTCTTTGCTGACACTGAAAGGGAAATGGTGGCAGGGACAGCTGGGGCTGGTGCCTTTCTTTCACATGGAAGAATAGGGATCAAATGAGACGTGTGCCGAACACTTTGCAGACTTTATGGAGCTGTTGCTGTGGCTGTTGTTGGTAGTGGTCGTAGGGATGATAGGACCGTAGATTTTGAGCTGAAAAGGTCCTTGATTAGTTAAGTCAACACTCTGGTTTTACACATGAGGAAACTGAGGCCCTGAAAGTATAAGTGATGTGCCCAGGGTCAGCCAATCAAGCAATTCTAGAAAATTATTATTATTAAGAATTATTATGGAGGCAGCTAGGTGGTACACTGGATAGATCACCAGCCCTGAAGTCAGGAGGACCTGAGTTCAAATCTGGCCTCAGATACTTAACATTTCCTGGCTGTGTGACCCTGGGAAAGTAACTTAACCTCAATTTTCAAAGCAAAAAAAAAAAAAAAAAGACTTTACTATGGTCTAGTTCCAATGGTCTTGAGATGAAGAGCATCTGCACCCAGAGAGAGGGTTGTGGGAACTGAGTATGGATCACAACATAGTATTTTTACTTTTTTATTGTTGTTGCTTGCATTTGGTTTTCTTTCTCATTTTTTTTCTTTTTGATCCAATTTTTATTGTGCAGCTTGGTAATTGTAGAAATAGGGGTTGAAGAATTGCACATGTTTAACATATTGGATTACTTGCCGTCTAGGAGGGGGTGAGGGGAAGGGAAGGAAAAACACTTTGGAATACAAGGTTTTGTAAGGGTAAATGTTGAAAATTATCTATGTGTATATTTTGAAAATAAAAAAGCTGTAATAAACATTTTTAAAAGAATTTACTATGGGCCAAACATTGGACTAATTTCAGTAGATACAAAGAAAGCAAAAATAATCCCTGTCCTCAAAGATCTCACATTCTAATGAGAGTACCTGTTAATATTTAAGGAAAGGTTGGAATCCATTTCTTTTTGACTCTAAGGATAGTGCTGCTCTTTATCCCATCACAAAGTCCTTTGTAGATATGAAGAGCCTTATGTGTACCTTGGAGATATAGAGTAGTCACCAGGGCCTGGATGGAAGGAGAAAATGGTTCTTCTCACCTCATGTCATCTGTCCCTATTCATCTTGTATCAACATTTCCATCCCTACATGAATGAATGAATGAATCAATAAATATTCATTTTTGTTGCCATCCATTCCCATCTTCATCCTCCCATCCATGCTCTTCATCCCTTCTCATTGTAATCCATGTATCCTCGATCTCATCTATCCATCCATCTTTTCCAGCCCTCTTTCTCATCCCTATTCTTCCTTATCCTTCCATTCATCCATCCTTATCCATGCCCTCATTTCCCTCAGTCATCATGCTTATCTTCATCTCTATCTCTTTATCCCCCCTCTCCATTTATCCATCTTCATCCATCCATCATTCTCCTCTTTGTCTTTCCCTTCTCCTAATCCATCCTCTTTGAGAACGAAGGACCAACAGCAATAATCTGTTCCATCCATCCATCTGTCACCTGTTTCAGGCGCCATGTTAAGCACTAGGATTATAAAGAAAGGTAAAAAATACCATGTCTGCCCTTAAGGAACGCACAGCTATGACAGATAAGATCTTTCCAGAGGAGTTGTCGGTGTTCAATTGTTTAATTGTGTCTGACTCTCTGTGACCCCATCTGGGGTTCTGATACTGGAGAGGTTTTCCTTCCCTTCTCCGGCACATACAGTGTAGACAGAAGGTCATCTCAGAGGGCAGGCACTCGGGAAATGCTAATAAATATTCTCTTCCCAAGAAGGAGACAAAAAAATCTAGAGTTAAAAAAAAAAATCACCCATCAAACTGTTCATTTGACAGTCAAACCTTTGATATGAAGGGATAGTCACGGGGGTGGGGTGGGGTGGGAAATGCCAAGTGCCCTTTGACAGCCTTGGTTTATGACAGAAGCTTTATTTTACTTATCACGAATCACAGTGTTTTGTGTATTTTCTACCCTTATCTTTGATTCATTCTCCGACTTTGCATATTTCCATTTGCCATTTAAATGAAATTTAAATAAACCCATTCCACTGAGCTCTGAGCTGGAGACAGGTACCCTTAAAACTCACTCTGAAAGAAATCTGCATTCAGCTTGCTTGCTGTGAAGCCAAAGTGCCTTCCACCTTGTAGTTATCTGGGCTTTTTTTTTTCCCGAGTTTTCATTCAACCTCTTCTCCTCTTGGGGATCTCTAACCTTATGGCTGATTACTCCACTAAAGACAGAAGCAAGCAAGCATCAATAACCAAAGCTTGCTATCCAGCTGAAGGAACCCGCTCCCTGAGTGGTTTCAGAGGACGGATAATTGGGGTAGCCCTTGCTTCCCTTTTCCCATTCCGAGAGCACATTTCAAAGCTGTGAGCAGCATGGAACGTGGATCTTAAGGGCACCAGCATTCGGGCTGCTTCTTTGCAGTCACAGAACCTAGGTACAAAGCTGTAGGGACCTTAGTTCCATCAGTCCAGTTCCCTCAATTTACAGGTAAGGAAACTGAGGCACAGGAGCCCAGCTTTAGAACTAAAAATGTCTTTAGATGACATCATTTGGCATTAAGAAGATGCTGAAGGGCAAAGATATTAAGGGATTCAGGATTGAGACCCACATCTAGTCTAAGATTCCACCTCCTCTCTTTAAAAAACCCCTTGCCCAGAAAGTGGCTTATTTAAGTCATTTGCTGCTAAGCCCCAGGCTCAAAAAGTAATTGAAAGAGGTAGGATTAGAATCCAGGTTCTCAGACTCCAAACTCCATCACCATATAGTTCCCAGTCACCTCCTAAGTCTCGATTCCACTTGCCCTATCCCTTAGTAGCTGTGTGACCCTGGGTGGGTCACTGAGTCTCTCGGTGCCTCAGTTTCCTTATCTATAAAACGAAGAGGTTGGATTCTATGAGTTCTCAGTTCCTTTCTATCTTTAAATCTATGTTTCCAGCATTGCTTTATTTAAATACTGGGGAGTTACATTGAGTTGGAGGGTTTCCTTTTAGATTATACTTTGGGTTGGAGTGAGACTGGTGGCTAATATCACGTACCATGCTTGTTGATCTCCTGAAAGTCATCTATTTTTCTTTACTTTTTCCTTATTTCCTCAGGCTTATCCAAATCCCTTGGGCTCATCGAAGGCTACGGTGGACGGGGCAAAGGGGGGCTCCCCGCCACCCTCTCGCCAGCTGAAGAAGAAAAGGCCAAGGGCCCCCATGAGAAATATGGCTACAATTCCTACCTTAGTGAAAAAATTTCACTGGATCGATCCATACCCGATTACCGCCCAACCAAGTAAGTGTCCATTGTTGCATTGCTGGGGAAGATGGCTCCGTGGGGGCTGACATAACACCTTTCCCTTTGACCTCCCTTTCCCCTCAGTATTCTGTGTTTTTTCATAAGTTCTCTTTTATATGTCCCCAGCTCATATGTGATGTATTTTAGTGCAAATTTAAAGAAGGGGATGATATGAGTAAAGACCCTGTCAGCTGGATTAGTGTTTTGTGTTTTGTTTTTTTGGGTAAGGTTGACTATAAAGGAAGAGATTCTGGGACAAATAAAATGGGTTCTATTTGATATAGAAGATGAGAACTTTTCCAACATGATCATTCTTACTGGGAGTATACTGGGCAAAAGAATAAATGAAGCTTTTATATGTTAGGCCCTCTGCTCCATGTGGGGGATGCAAAATGCCCTTCTTTCAAATTATCCCTTCTTTCATAAAGTTTAAATTTTAATGGGAGAGACCACACCCACACCCACCCACACATATAATGTATTTATGCATGTATACCTACATGCCCGTATATGTTATCATATGGATGATGTTATACAGAAGGCTCTCCTTCCTTCTCATAGAATCCTCCTTGTTTTGGAGGCCATACGCCTTTCCTAATTCCTTTAATTACTAAATCCCTCCCTCCCCAACTACCTTTTATGTAATTGAACTGCTTTGTTTACACTATAGATATATTTTTAATTTATTCTCTTAATAATCAGTATAGAGGATATCCCACAAGTCTTGGGATAGTCCAAAACTGCACAAAGACTTTTGGGACAGTCTGTATATGTCCTTGTTGTGTCCCCTGTTAGGATGTAAGGAGCTCCTCAAAATTGCCTCATTTTTGGTACTTTTAACCTAAATACCTGATACACAGTAGGTACCTAATTAATGCTTGTGGATTGATGCCCAACTTGCAAGATCCTTCTTACCTCCTCACTCTCATTCCTCTTATCTACTGTTGCTATTATTTTTTTCTTCACAACAGTATCTCCTGTACCTGATGGCTTTTCTTCATTCAGGCTGGGCTGTAGGGCTCTGCCATCCATCCCGACACTGAAATTCCCATGATGCTATATTTGTTTCTAAATGGAGACAAAAGGCAATTTTCATTATTTTCAGCAATTCATATTATTTAGGCTGCTACAAAGCCTTGAGTGGACAATTTAAGCTGCCTTAGATTGACTATTGGACCTGGAGTTAGAATCCTGACCTGGATGCTTCTTAGCTATATGATGCTGGCCCATGTGGTATTTTCTCTGTGCCTCAGTTTCCTTATTTATAAAATGGGCCTAGTAATTGCACTTACCTCACTGGATTGTTTGAAGGATCAAATGAGGACACGGCTGTAAAAAACTTTGAAAAAATTAAAACGCTTTAAAAATTCCAACTATTAAATCATAGGGGATATATATTAATAATGTATATTATTTAATTTAATAATATTTTATTCAACTATATATATATATTATTCAGCTTCATGTGTGTGGTTGTGGGTGTGTGTAATCTGAGAGTTAGGGAAGACCTTAGAGAACATTAATCAATTTATTTTTACAATCCAGTTTGCATCCTTAACCCTGGTGCCTTCAGGTCACCACTGGACAAAAGCCAATGACATAGAGCAAGTTCCAATTGAATATTTAGTGTGAGTACAGAGAGTCATCTTCTTATGAGCTCAACAAATGGATATTAAGTGTCTGCTGTGTGCCAGGTGCTAGGGGTGAAAAGACAAAAAGGAAACCCCCTCAGGAGCTTACCTTCCTAGGGGAGAATATCACTCTGTACCAATGAAAGAAAATACAGAGATAGAGGGGGAGAGGGAGAAGGAGACAGAGGGAGAGGGAAAAGAAGAGGGAGGGAGGGAGAGGGAGAGAAAAAGGGAGGGAGAGGGAGGGGGAAGGGAGAAGGAGAAGGAGGGAGAGGGAGAGGGGGGAGAAAGAGAGAGGGAGGGAGAGGAAGAGAAAAGGGAGGGAGAGGGAGGGAGAGCAGATAGATAGAAGAAGGGAGTGAGATAGAAAAGAGGGAAAGAGACAGAGACAAAGAGAAACTGAGAGACAGACAGAGAAAAACAGAAATAGAGAGACTAACAGACAGAAGGA